>NW_018742862.1:0-26034 GCF_001683475.1 Chenopodium quinoa
GAATCAAATGAAAGTCAAACACATTCAAACAAATCTTCTAGAATCAAATGAAAGTCAAATGCATTCAATAAAGCTAACTGAATCAAATGAAAGTCAAACACAATTAAACAAAGCTAATTAAATAAAATGAAAGTCAAACACATTCTATATAAGCTAATTGAATCAAAGAAAGTCAAACACATTCAAACAGAGCTTTTTGAATAAAATGAAAGTCAAATGCATTCATCAAAGCTAATTGATTCGAATGAAAGTCAAACACATTCAAATAAAGCTTTTTTCAATCAAATTAAAGTCAAATGCATTCTACAAAGCTAAACGAATCAAATCAAAGTCAAACACATTCAAACAAAGCTAATTAAATCAAATAAAAGTCAAACACATTCAAACAAAGCTTTCTGAATCAAATGAAAGTCAAATACATTTAATAAATCTAATTAAATCAAATGAAAGTCAAATGATTCTACAAAGCTAAACGAATCAAATGAAAGTCAAACACATTCAAAGAAAGCTAATTGAATCAAACGAAAGTCAAACACATTCAAACAAAGCTTGTTGAATCAAATAAAAGTCAAACACATTCAAACAAAGTTAATTAAATCAAATGAAAGTCAAACACATTCAAACAAAGCTTTCTGAATCAAAAGAAAGTCAAGTACATTTAACAAAGCTAATTAAATCAAATGAAAGTCAAATGCATTGTAAAAGCTAATTGAATCAAATGAAATTCAAACACATTCAAACATAGCTTTTTGAATCAAATAAAAGTCAAACACATTCAAACAAAGCCAATTAAATCAAAAGAAAGTCAAACACATTCCAACAAAAATCAAATGAAAGTCAAATGCATTCAACAAAGCTAATTCAATCAAATGAAAGTCAAATGCATTCTACAAAGCTAATTGAATCAAATGAAAGTCAACACATTCAAAAAAGCTAATTGAATCAAATGAAAGTCAAACACATTCAAACAAATCTTCTAAAATCAAATGAAAGTCAAATGCATTCAATAAAGCTAACTGAATCAAATGAAAGTCAAACACAATTAAACAAAGCTAATTAAATAAAATGAAAGTCAAACACATTCTATATAAGCTAATTGAATCAAAGGAAAGTCAAACACATTCAAACAGAGCTTTTTGAATAAAATGAAAGTCAAATGCGTTAATCAAACCTAATTGAATCGAATGAAAGTCAAAACATTCAAACAAACTTAATTAAATCAAATGGAAGTCAAACACATTCAAACAGTTTTTGAATCAAATGAAAATCAAATGCATTCTATAAAGCTAATTGGATCAAATGAAAGTCAAACACATTCAAATAAAGCTTTGAATCAAATGAAAGTCAATTGCGTTCAACAAAGCTAATTAAATCAAATGAAAGTCAAATGCGTTCTACAAAGTTAAACGAATAAAATGAAAGTCAAACACATTCAAACAAAGCTAATTGAATCAAATGAAAGTCAAACACATTCAAACAAAGCTTTTTGAATCAAATAAAAGTCAAACACTTTTAAACTAAGCTAATTAAATCAAATGAAAGTCAAACACATTCATACAAAGCTTTCTGAATCAAATGAAAATCAAATGTACTCAACAAAGCTAATTTAATCAAATGAAAGTCAAATGCATTCTACAAAGCTAATTGAATCAAATGAAAGTCAAACACGTTCAAGCAAAGCTAATTGAATCAAATGAAAGTCAAAACACATTCAAACACATCTTCTTGAATCAAATGAAAGTCAAATACATTCAATAAAGCTAATTGAATCAAATGAAAGTCAAACACATTCAAACAGAGCTTTTTTAATCAAATGAAAGTCAAATGCATTTATCAAAGCTAATTGAATCGTATGAAAGTCAAAACAATTCAAACAAACCTAATTGAATCCAATGAACGTCAAACACATTTAAAAAAACCTAATTGAATCAAATGAATGTCAAACACAATCAAACAAAGCTTTTTGAATCAAATGAAAACCAAATGCGTTCATCAAAGCTAATTGAATGAATGAAAGTCAAACACATTCAAACAAACCAAATTGAATCCAATAAAAGTCAAACACATTCAAACAAACCTAAGTAAATTAAATGAAAGACAAAATCATTCAAATAGAGCTTTTTGAATCAAATGAAAGTCAAATGCATTCTATAAAGCTAATTGAATCAAATGAAAGTCAACACATTCAAACTAACCTAATTGAATCCAATGAAAGACAAACACATTCAAACAAACCTAAGTGAATCAAATGAAAGTCAAACACATTAAACAGAGCGTTAACAAAGCTTATTAAATCAAATGAAAATCAAATGCATTCTACAAAGCTAAACGAATCAAATGAAAGTCAAACACATTCAAAGAAAGCTAAGTGAATGAAATGAAATTCAAACACATTCAAACAAAGCTTTTTGAATCAAATAAAAGTCAAACACATTCAAACAAAGCTAATTAAATCAAATGAAAGTCAAACACATTCCAACAAAGCTTTCTGAATCAAATGAAAGTCAAATACATTCAACAAAGCTAATTTAATCAAATGAAAGTCAAATGCATTCTACAAAGCTAATTGAATCAAATGAAAGTCAAATGCATTCTACAAAGCTAAACGAATCAAATGAAAGTCAAACACATTCAAAAGAAAGCTAATTGAATGAAATGAATTCAAACACATTCAACAAAGCTTTTTGAATCAAATAAAAGTCAAACACATTCAAACAAAGCTAATTAAATCAAATGAAAGTCAAACACATTCCAACAAAGCTTTCTGAATCAAATGAAAGTCAAATGCATTCAACAAAGCTAATTTAATCAAATGAAAGTCAAATGCATTCTACAAAGCTAATTGAATCAAATGAAAGTCAAACACATTCAAGAAAAGCTAATTGAATCAAATGAAAGTCAAACACATTCAAACAAATCTTCTGAATCAAATGAAAGTCAAATGCATTCAATAAAGCTAACTGAATCAAATGAAAGTCAAACACAATTAAACAAAGCTAATTAAATAAAATGAAAGTCAAACACATTCTATATAAGCTAATTGAATCAAAGAAAGTCAAACACATTCAAACAGAGCTTTTTGAATAAAATGAAAGTCAAATGCATTCATCAAAGCTAATTGATTCGAATGAAAGTCAAACACATTCAAATAAAGCTTTTCAATCAAATTAAAGTCAAATGCAAAGCTAAACGAATCAAATCAAAGTCAAACACATTCAAACAAAGCTAATTAATCAAATAAAAGTCAAACACATTCAAACAAAGCTTTCTGAATCAAATGAAAGTCAAATACATTAAAAATCTAATTAAATCAAATGAAAGTCAAATGATTCTACAAAGCTAACGAATCAAATGAAAGTCAAACACATTCAAAGAAAGCTAATTGAATCAAATGAAAGTCAAACACATTCAAACAAAGCTTGTTGAATCAAATAAAAGTCAAACACATTCAAACAAAGTTAATTAAATCAAATGAAAGTCAAACACATTCAAACAAAGCTTTCTGAATCAAAAGAAAGTCAAGTACATTTAACAAAGCTAATTAAATCAAATGAAAGTCAAATGCATTGTAAAAAGCTAATTGAATCAAATGAAATTCAAACACATTCAAACAAGCTTTTTGAATCAAATAAAAGTAAAACACATTCAAACAAAGCCAATTAAATCAAATGAAAGTCAAAACACATTCCAACAAAGCTTTCTGAATCAAATGAAAGTCAAATGCATTCAACAAAGCTAATTCAATCAAATGAAAGTCAAATGCATTCTACAAAGCTAATTGAATCAAATGAAAGTCAAACACATTCAAGAAAAGCTAATTGAATCAAATGAAAGTCAAACACATTCAAACAAATCTTCTAAAATCAAATGAAAGTCAAATGCATTCAATAAAGCTAACTGAATCAAATGAAAGTCAAACACAATTAAACAAAGCTAATTAAATAAAATGAAAGTCAAACACATTCTATATAAGCTAATTGAATCAAAGGAAAGTCAAACACATTCAAACAGAGCTTTTTGAATAAAATGAAAGTCAAATGCATTAATCAAAGCTAATTGATTCGAATGAAAGTCAAACACATTCAAATAAAGCTTTTTCAATCAAATTAAAGTCAAATGCATTCTACAAAGCTAAACGAATCAAATCAAAGTCAAACACATTCAAACAAAGCTAAAATCAAATAAAAGTCAAACACATTCAAACAAAGCTTTCTGAATCAAATGAAAGTCAAATACATTTAATAAATCTAATTAAATCAAATGAAAGTCAAATGATTCTACAAAGCTAAACGAATCAAATGAAAGTCAAACACATTCAAAGAAAGCTAATTGAATCAAACGAAAGTCAAACACATTCAAAAAAGCTTGTTGAATCAAATAAAAGTCAAACACATTCAAACAAAGTTAATTAAATCAAATGAAAGTCAAACACATTCAAACAAAGCTTTCTGAATCAAAAGAAAGTCAAGTACATTTAACAAAGCTAATTAAATCAAATGAAAGTCAAATGCATTGTAAAAAGCTAATTGAATCAAATGAAATTCAAACACATTCAAACAAGCTTTTTGAATCAAATAAAAGTCAAACACATTCAAACAAAGCCAATTAAATCAAAAAAGTCAAACACATTCCAACAAAGCTTTCTGAATCAAATGAAAGTCAAATGCATTCAACAAAGCTAATTCAATCAAATGAAAGTCAAATGCATTCTACAAAGCTAATTGAATCAAATGAAAGTCAAACACATTCAAGAAAAGCTAATTGAATCAAATGAAAGTCAAACACATTCAAACAAATCTTCTAAAATCAAATGAAAGTCAAATGCATTCAATAAAGCTAACTGAATCAATGAAAGTCAAACACAATTAACAAAGAAATGAAAGATAAGCTAATTGAATCAAAGGAAAGTCAAACACATTCAAACAGAGCTTTTTGAATAAAATGAAAGTCAAAAATCAAACCTAATTGAATCGAATGAAAGTCAAACACATTCAAACAAACTTAATTAAATCAAATGGAAGTCAAACACATTCAAACATTTTTGAATCAAATGAAAATCAAATGCATTCTATAAAGCTAATTGATCAAATGAAAGTCAAACACATTCAAAAAAAGCTTTCCGAATCAAATGAAAGTCAATTGCGTTCAACAAAGCTAATTAAATCAAATGAAAGTCAAATGCGTTCTACAAAGTTAAACGAATAAAATGAAAGTCAAACACATTCAAACAAAGCTAATTGAATCAAATGAAAGTCAAACACATTCAAACAAAGCTTTTGAATCAAATAAAAGTCAAACACAAACTAAGCTAATTAAATCAAATGAAAGTCAAACACATTCATACAAAGCTTTCTGAATCAAATGAAAGTCAAATGTACTCAACAAAGCTAATTTAATCAAATGAAAGTCAATGCATTCTACAAAGCTAATTGAATCAAATGAAAGTCAAACACGTTCAAGCAAAGCTAATTGAATCAAATGAAAGTCAAACACATTCAAACACATCTTCTTGAATCAAATGAAAGTCAAATACATTCAATAAAGCTAATTGAATCAAATGAAAGTCAAACACATTCAAACAGAGCTTTTTTAATCAAATGAAAGTCAAATGCATTTATCAAAGCTAATTGAATCGTATGAAAGTCAAACACATTCAAACAAACCATTGAATCCAATGAACGTCAAACACATTTAAAAAAACCTAATTGAATCAAATGAATGTCAAACACAATCAAACAAAGCTTTTTGAATCAAATGAAAACAAATGCGTTCATCAAAGCTAATTGAATGAATGAAAGTCAAACACATTCAAACAAACCAAATTGAATCCAATAAAAGTCAAACACATTCAAACAAACCTAATTAAATTAAATGAAAGACAAAATCATTCAAATAGAGCTTTTTGAATCAAATGAAAGTCAAATGCATTCTATAAAGCTAATTGAATCAAATGAAAGTCAACACATTCAAACTAACCTAATTGAATCAATGAAAGACAAACACATTCAAACAAACCTAATTGAATCAAATGAAAGTCAAACACATTTTTAACAAAGCTTATTAAATCAAATGAAAATCAAATGCATTCTACAAAGCTAAACGAATCAAATGAAAGTCAAACACATTCAAAGAAAGCTAATTGAATCAAATGAAATTCAAAAACATTCAAACAAAGCTTTTTGAATCAAATAAAAGTCAAACACATTCAAACAAAGCTAATTAAATCAAATGAAAGTCAAACACATTCCAACAAAGCTTTCTGAATCAAATGAAAGTCAAATACATTCAACAAAGCTAATTTAATCAAATGAAAGTCAAATGCAACAAAGCTAATTGAATCAAATGAAAGTCAAACATTCAAAGCTAATCAAATGAAAGTCAAACATTCAAAAAGCAATGAAATGTCAAACACATTCAACAAAGCTTTTTGAATCAAATAAAAGTCACATTCAAACAAAGCTAATTAAATCAAATGAAAGTCAAACACATTCAAAAGCAAATGAAAGTCAAAATTCAAAGAATCAAATGAAAGTCAAAAACAAAGCTAATTGAATCAAATGAAAGTCAAACACATTAAAGCTAATTGAATCAAATGAAAGTCAAACACATTCAAACAAATGAATCAAATGAAAGTCAAATGCATTCAATAAAGCTAACTGAATCAAATGAAAGTCAAACACAATTTAAACAAAGCTAATTAAATAAAATGAAAGTCAAACACATTCTATATAAGCTAATTGAATAAAGTCAAACACATTCAAACAGAGCTTTTTTGAATAAAATGAAAGTCAAATGCATTCATCAAAGCTAATTGATTCGAATGAAAGTCAAACACATTCAAATAAAGCTTTTTCAATCAAATTAAAGTCAAATGCATTCTACAAAGCTAAACGAATCAAATCAAAGTCAAACACATTCAAACAAAGCTAATTAAATCAAATAAAAGTCAAACACATTCAAACAAAGCTTTCTGAATCAAATGAAAGTCAAATACATTTAATAAATCTAATTAAATCAAATGAAAGTCAAATGCAAAGCTAAACGAATCAAATGAAAGTCAAACATTCAAAGCTAATTGAATCAAATGAAAGTCAAACACATTCAAACAAATTGAATCAAATAAAGTCAAACACATTCAAACAAAGTTAATTAAATCAAATGAAAGTCAAACACATTCAAACAAAGCTTTCTGAATCAAAAGAAAGTCAAGTACATTTAACAAAGCTAATTAAATCAAATGAAAGTCAAATGCATTGTAAAAAGCTAATTGAATCAAATGAAATTCAAACACATTCAAACAAGCTTTTTGAATCAAATAAAAGTCAAACACATTCAAACAAAGCTAATTAAATCAAATGAAAGTCAAACACATTCCAACAAAGCTTTCTGAATCAAATGAAAGTCAAATGCATTCAACAAAGCTAATTAATCAAATGAAAGTCAAATGCATTCTACAAAGCTAATTGAATCAAATGAAAGTCAAACACATTCAAGAAAAGCTAATTGAATCAAATGAAAGTCAAACACATTCAAACAAATCTTCAAATCAAATGAAAGTCAAATGCATTTAAAGCTAACTGAATCAAATGAAAGTCAAACACAATTAAACAAAGCTAATTAAATAAATGAAAGTCAAACACATTCTATATAAGCTAATTGAATCAAAGGAAAGTCAAACACATTCAAACAGAGCTTTTTGAATAAAATGAAAGTCAAATGCATTCATCAAAGCTAATTGATTCGAATGAAAGTCAAACACATTCAAATAAAGCTTTTTCAATCAAATTAAAGTCAAATGCATTCTACAAAGCTAAACGAATCAAATCAAAGTCAAACACATTCAAACAAAGCTAATTAAATCAAATGAAAGTCAAACACATTCAAACAAAGCTTTCTGAATCAAATGAAAGTCAAATACATTTAAAAATCTAATTAAATCAAATGAAAGTCAAATGAAAGCTAAAAATCAAATGAAAGTCAAACACATTCAAAAAAGCTAATTGAATCAAATGAAAGTCAAACACATTCAAACAAATTGAATCAAATAAAAGTCAAACACATTCAAACAAAGTTAATTAATCAAATGAAAGTCAAACACATTCAAACAAAGCTTTCTGAATCAAAAAAGTCAAACATTTAACAAAGCTAATTAAATCAAATGAAAGTCAAATGCAAAAGCTAATTGAATCAAATGAAATTCAAACACATTCAAACAAAGTTTGAATCAAATAAAAGTCAAACACATTCAAACAAAGAATCAAATGAAAGTCAAACACATTCCAACAAAGCTTTCTGAATCAAATGAAAGTCAAATGCATTCAACAAAGCTAATTAATCAAATGAAAGTCAAATGCATTCTACAAAGCTAATTGAATCAAATGAAAGTCAAACACATTCAAAAAAGCTAATTGAATCAAATGAAAGTCAAACACATTCAAACAAAAGAATCAAATGAAAGTCAAATGCATTCAATAAAGCTAACTGAATCAAATGAAAGTCAAACACAATTAAACAAAGCTAATTAAATAAAATGAAAGTCAAAACACATTCTATAAAGCTAATTGAATCAAAGGAAAGTCAAACACATTCAAACAGAGCTTTTGAATAAAATGAAAGTCAAATGCATTCATCAAAGCTAATTGATTCGAATGAAAGTCAAACACATTCAAATAAAGCTTTTTCAATCAAATTAAAGTCAAATGCATTCTACAAAGCTAAACGAATCAAATCAAAGTCAAACACATTCAAACAAAGCTAATTAAATCAAATGAAAGTCAAACACATTCAAACAAAGCTTTCTGAATCAAATGAAAGTCAAATACATTTAAAATCTAATTAAATCAAATGAAAGTCAAATGCATTCTACAAAGCTAAACGAATCAAATGAAAGTCAACACATTCAAAAAAGCTAATTGAATCAAATGAAAGTCAAACACATTCAAACAAAGCTTGTTGAATCAAATAAAAGTCAAACACATTCAAACAAAGTTAATTAAATCAAATGAAAGTCAAACACATTCAAACAAAGCTTTCTGAATCAAACGAAAGTCAAGTACATTTAACAAAGCTAATTAAATCAAATGAAAGTCAAATGCATTGTAAAAAGCTAATTGAATCAAATGAAATTCAAACACATTCAAAAAAAGCTTCTTGAATCAAATTAAAGTCTAATGCATTCAACAAAGCTAATTGAATCAAATGAGAAAGCAAACACATTCTAACAAACCTAATTGAATCAATGAAAGTCAAACACATTCAAACAAACTAATTGAATCAAATGAAAGTCAAACATTCAAACAAACCTAATTGAATCGAATGAAAGTCAAACACATTCAAACAAACTTAATTAAATCAAATGGAAGTCAAACACATTCAAACAGAGCTTTTTGAATCAAATGAAAGTCAAATGCATTCTATAAAGCTAATTGAATCAAATGAAAGTCAAACACATTCAAATAAAGCTTTCTGAATCAAATGAAAGTCAATTGCGTTCAACAAAGCTAATTAAATCAAATGAAAGTCAAATGCTTCTACAAAGTTAAACGAATCAAATGAAAGTCAAACACATTCAAACAAACCTAATTGAATCAAATGAAAGTCAAACACATTCAAACAAAGCTTTTTGAATCAAATAAAAGTCAAACACTTTCAAAAGCTAATTAAATCAAATGAAAGTCAAACACATTCATACAAAGCTTTCTGAATCAAATGAAAGTCAAAACTCAACAAAGCTAATTTAATCAAATGAAAGTCAAATGCATTCTACAAAGCTAATTGAATCAAATGAAAGTCAAACACGTTCAAGCAAAGCTAATTGAATCAAATGAAAGTCAAACACATTCAAACACATCTTCTTGAATCAAATGAAAGTCAAATACATTCAATAAAGCTAATTGAATCAAATGAAAGTCAAACACATTCAAACAAGCTTTTTAATCAAATGAAAGTCAAATGCATTTATCAAAGCTAATTGAATCATGAAAGTCAACACATTCAAACAAACCTAATTGAATCCAATGAACGTCAAACACATTTAAAAAAAACTAATTGAATCAAATGAATGTCAAACACAATCAAACAAAGCTTTTTGAATCAAATGAAAATCAAATGCGTTCATCAAAGCTAATTGAATCAAATGAAAGTCAAACACATTCAAACAAACCAAATTGAATCCAATAAAAGTCAAACACATTCAAACAAAATTAAATTAAATGAAAGACAAAATCATTCAAAATTGAATCAAATGAAAGTCAAATGCATTCAAAGCTAATTGAATCAAATGAAAGGAATCCAATGAAAGACAAACACATTCAAACAAACCTAATTGAATCAAATGAAAGTCAAACACATTCAAAAAACAAAGAATCAAATGAAAGTCAAATGCAAAGCAAAGTCAAACACATTCAAAGCTAATTGAATCAAATGAACACATTCAAACAAACCAAATTGAATCCAAAGTCAAACACATTCAAACAAACCAAATGAAAGAAATCATTCGCTTTTTGAATCAAATGAAAGTCAAATGCATTCTATAAAGCTAATTGAATCAAATGAAAGTCAACACATTCAAACTAACCTAATTGAATCCAATGAAAGACAAAAACATTCAAACAAACCTAATTGAATCAAATGAAAGTCAAACACATTCCAAAGCGTTAACAAAGCTAATTAAATCAAATGAAAGTCAAATGCATTCTACAAAGCTAAACGAATCAAATGAAAGTCAAACACATTCAAAGAAAGCTAATTGAATCAAATGAAATTCAAACACATTCAAACAAAGCTTTTTGAATCAAATAAAAGTCAAACACATTCAAACAAAGCTAATTAAATCAAATGAAAGTCAAACACATTCCAACAAAGCTTTCTGAATCAAATGAAAGTCAAATGCATTCAACAAAGCTAATTTAATCAAATGAAAGTCAAAATGCATTCTACAAAGCTAATTGAATCAAATGAAAGTCAAACACATTCAAGAAAAGCTAATTGAATCAAATGAAAGTCAAACACATTCAAACAAATCTTCTAGAATCAAATGAAAGTCAAATGCATTCAATAAAGCTAACTGAATCAAATGAAAGTCAAACACAATTAAACAAAGCTAATTAAATAAAATGAAAGTCAAACACATTCTATATAAGCTAATTGAATCAAAGGAAAGTCAAACACATTCAAACAAGCTTTTTGAATCAAATTAAAGTCAAAATTCATCAAAGCTAAATCAAATAAAGTAAACACATCAAACAAAGCTAATTAAATCAAATGAAAGTCAAACACATTCAAACAAAGCTTTCTGAATCAAATGAAAGTCAAATACATTTAATAAATCTAATTAAATCAAATGAAAGTCAAATGCATTCTACAAAGCTAAACGAATCAAATGAAAGTCAAACACATTCAAAGAAAGCTAATTGAATCAAATGAAAGTCAAACACATTCAAACAAAGCTTGTTGAATCAAATAAAAGTCAAACACATTCAAACAAAGTTAATTAAATCAAATGAAAGTCAAACACATTCAAACAAAGCTTTCTGAATCAAACGAAAGTCAAGTACATTTAACAAAGCTAATTAAATCAAATGAAAGTCAAATGCATTGTAAAAAGCTAATTGAATCAAATGAAATTCAAACACATTCAAAAAAAGCTTCTTGAATCAAATTAAAGTCTAATGCATTCAACAAAGCTAATTGAATCAAATGAGAGGCAAACACATTCTAACAAACCTAATTGAATCCAATGAAAGTCAAACACATTCAAACAAACCTAATTGAATCAAATGAAAGTCAAACACATTCAAACAAACCTAATTGAATCGAATGAAAGTCAAACACATTCAAACAAACTTAATTAAATCAAATGGAAGTCAAACACATTCAAACAGAGCTTTTTGAATCAAATGAAAGTCAAATGCATTCTATAAAGCTAATTGAATCAAATGAAAGTCAAACACATTCAAATAAAGCTTTCTGAATCAAATGAAAGTCAATTGCGTTCAACAAAGCTAATTAAATCAAATGAAAGTCAAATGCGTTCTACAAAGTTAAACGAATCAAATGAAAGTCAAACACATTCAAACAAACCTAATTGAATCAAATGAAAGTCAAACACATTCAAACAAAGCTTTTTGAATCAAATAAAAGTCAAACACTTTCAAACTAAGCTAATTAAATCAAATGAAAGTCAAACACATTCATACAAAGCTTTCTGAATCAAATGAAAGTCAAATGTACTCAACAAAGCTAATTTAATCAAATGAAAGTCAAATGCATTCTACAAAGCTAATTGAATCAAATGAAAGTCAAACACGTTCAAGCAAAGCTAATTGAATCAAATGAAAGTCAAACACATTCAAACACATCTTCTTGAATCAAATGAAAGTCAAATACATTCAATAAAGCTAATTGAATCAAATGAAAGTCAAACACATTCAAACAGAGCTTTTTTAATCAAATGAAAGTCAAATGCATTTATCAAAGCTAATTGAATCGAATGAAAGTCAAACACATTCAAACAAACCTAATTGAATCCAATGAACGTCAAACACATTAAAAAAACCTAATTGAATCAAATGAATGTCAAACACAATCAAACAAAGCTTTTTGAATCAAATGAAAATCAAATGCGTTCATCAAAGCTAATTGAATCGAATGAAAGTCAAACACATTCAAACAAACCAAATTGAATCCAATAAAAGTCAAACACATTCAAACAAACCTAATTAAATTAAATGAAAGACAAAATCATTCAAATAGAGCTTTTTGAATCAAATGAAAGTCAAATGCATTCTATAAAGCTAATTGAATCAAATGAAAGTCAACACATTCAAACTAACCTAATTGAATCCAATGAAAGACAAACACATTCAAACAAACCTAATTAAATCAAATGAAAGTCAAACACATTCAAACAGAGCGTTAACAAAGCTAATTAAATCAAATGAAAGTCAAATGCATTCTACAAAGCTAAACGAATCAAATGAAAGTCAAACACATTCAAAGAAAGCTAATTGAATCAAATGAAATTCAAACACATTCAAACAAAGCTTTTTGAATCAAATAAAAGTCAAACACATTCAAACAAAGCTAATTAAATCAAATGAAAGTCAAACACATTCCAACAAAGCTTTCTGAATCAAATGAAAGTCAAATGCATTCAACAAAGCTAATTTAATCAAATGAAAGTCAAATGCATTCTACAAAGCTAATTGAATCAAATGAAAGTCAAACACATTCAAGAAAAGCTAATTGAATCAAATGAAAGTCAAACACATTCAAACAAATCTTCTGAATCAAATGAAAGTCAAATGCATTCAATAAAGCTAACTGAATCAAATGAAAGTCAAACACAATTAAACAAAGCTAATTAAATCAAATGAAAGTCAAACACATTCTATATAAGCTAATTGAATCAAAGGAAAGTCAAACACATTCAAACAGAGCTTTTTGAATAAAATGAAAGTCAAATGCATTCATCAAAGCTAATTGATTCGAATGAAAGTCAAACACATTCAAAAAGCTTTTTCAATCAAATTAAAGTCAAATGCATTCTACAAAGCTAAACGAATCAAATCAAAGTCAAACACATTCAAACAAAGCTAATTAAATCAAATGAAAGTCAAACACATTCAAACAAAGCTTTCTGAATCAAATGAAAGTCAAAATACAATCTAATTAAATCAAATGAAAGTCAAATGCATTCTACAAAGCTAAACGAATCAAATGAAAGTCAAACACATTCAAACAAAGCTAATTGAATCAAATGAAAGTCAAACACATTCAAACAAAGCTTGTTGAATCAAATAAAAGTCAAACACATTCAAACAAAGTTAATTAAATCAAATGAAAGTCAAACACATTCAAACAAAGCTTTCTGAATCAAACGAAAGTCAAGTACATTTAACAAAGCTAATTAAATCAAATGAAAGTCAAATGCATTGTAAAAAGCTAATTGAATCAAATGAAATTCAAACACATTCAAAAAAAGCTTCTTGAATCAAATTAAAGTCTAATGCATTCAACAAAGCTAATTGAATCAAATGAGAGGCAAACACATTCTAACAAACCTAATTGAATCCAATGAAAGTCAAACACATTCAAACAAACCTAATTGAATCAAATGAAAGTCAAACACATTCAAACAAACCTAATTGAATCGAATGAAAGTCAAACACATTCAAACAAACTTAATTAAATCAAATGGAAGTCAAACACATTCAAACAGAGCTTTTTGAATCAAATGAAAGTCAAATGCATTCTATAAAGCTAATTGAATCAAATGAAAGTCAAACACATTCAAATAAAGCTTTCTGAATCAAATGAAAGTCAATTGCGTTCAACAAAGCTAATTAAATCAAATGAAAGTCAAATGCGTTCTACAAAGTTAAACGAATCAAATGAAAGTCAAACACATTCAAACAAACCTAATTGAATCAAATGAAAGTCAAACACATTCAAACAAAGCTTTTTGAATCAAATAAAAGTCAAACACTTTCAAACTAAGCTAATTAAATCAAATGAAAGTCAAACACATTCATACAAAGCTTTCGAATCAAATGAAAGTCAAATGTACTCAACAAAGCTAATTTAATCAAATGAAAGTCAAATGCATTCTACAAAGCTAATTGAATCAAATGAAAGTCAAACACGTTCAAGCAAAGCTAATTGAATCAAATGAAAGTCAAACACATTTAAACACATCTTCTTGAATCAAATGAAAGTCAAATACATTCAATAAAGCTAATTGAATCAAATGAAAGTCAAACACATTCAAACAGAGCTTTTTTAATCAAATGAAAGTCAAATGCATTTATCAAAGCTAATTGAATCGAATGAAAGTCAACATTCAAACAAACCTAATTGAATCCATGAACGTCAAACACATTTTAAAAAAACCTAATTGAATCAAATGAATGTCAAACACAATCAAACAAAGCTTTTGAATCAAATGAAAATCAAATGCGTTCATCAAAGCTAATTGAATCGAATGAAAGTCAAACACATTCAAACAAACCAAATTGAATCCAATAAAAGTCAAACACATTCAAACAAACCTAATTAAATTAAATGAAAGACAAAATCATTCAAAAGCTTTTTGAATCAAATGAAAGTCAAATGCATTCTATAAAGCTAATTGAATCAAATGAAAGTCAACACATTCAAACTAACCTAATTGAATCCAATGAAAGACAAAACACATTCAAACAAAACCTAATTGAATCAAATGAAAGTCAAACACATTCAAACAGAACAAAGCTAATTAAATCAAATGAAAGTCAAATGCAACAAAGCTAAACGAATCAAATGAAAGTCAAACACATTCAAAGAAAGCTAATTGAATCAAATGAAAGTCAAACACATTCAAACAAAGCTTTTTGAATCAAATAAAAGTCAAACACATTCAAACAAAGTTAATTAAATCAAATGAAAGTCAAACACATTCAAACAAAGCTTTCTGAATCAAACGAAAGTCAAGTACATTTAACAAAGCTAATTAAATCAAATGAAAGTCAAATGCATTGTAAAAAGCTAATTGAATCAAATGAAATTCAAACACATTAAAAAAAAGCTTCTTGAATCAAATTAAAGTCTAATGCATTCAACAAAGCTAATTGAATCAAATGAGAGGCAAACACATTCTAACAAACCTAATTGAATCCAATGAAAGTCAAACACATTCAAACAAACCTAATTGAATCAAATGAAAGTCAAACACATTCAAACAAACCTAATTGAATCGAATGAAAGTCAAACACATTCAAACAAACTTAATTAAATCAAATGGAAGTCAAACACATTCAAACAGAGCTTTTGAATCAAATGAAAGTCAAATGCATTCTATAAAGCTAATTGAATCAAATGAAAGTCAAACACATTCAAATAAAGCTTTCTGAATCAAAATGAAAGTCAATTGCGTTCAACAAAGCTAATTAAATCAAATGAAAGTCAAATGCGTTCTACAAAGTTAAACGAATCAAATGAAAGTCAAACACATTCAAACAAACCTAATTGAATCAAATGAAAGTCAAACACATTCAAACAAAGCTATTTGAATCAAATAAAAGTCAAACACTTTCAAACTAAGCTAATTAAATCAAATGAAAGTCAAACACATTCATACAAAGCTTTCTGAATCAAATGAAAGTCAAATGTACTCAACAAAGCTAATTTAATCAAATGAAAGTCAAATGTCATTCTACAAAGCTAATTGAATCAAATGAAAGTCAAACACGTTCAAGCAAAGCTAATTGAATCAAATGAAAGTCAAACACATTCAAACACATCTTCTTGAATCAAATGAAAGTCAAATACATTCAATAAAGCTAATTGAATCAAATGAAAGTCAAACACATTCAAACAGAGCTTTTTTAATCAAATGAAAGTCAAATGCACTTATCAAAGCTAATTGAATCGTATGAAAGTCAAACACATTCAACAAACCTAATTGAATCCAATGAACGTCAAACACATTTAAAAAAACCTAATGAATCAAATGAATGTCAAACACAATCAAACAAAGCTTTTTGAATCAAATGAAAATCAAATGCGTTCATCAAAGCTAATTGAATCGAATGAAAGTCAAACACATTCAAACAAACCAAATTGAATCAATAAAAAGTCAAACACATTCAAACAAACCTAATTAAATTAAATGAAAGACAAAATCATTCAAATAGAGCTTTTTGAATCAAATGAAAGTCAAATGCATTCTATAAAGCTAATTGAATCAAATGAAAGTCAACACATTCAAACTAACCTAATTGAATCCAATGAAAGACAAACACATTCAAACAAACCTAATTGAATCAAATGAAAGTCAAACACATTCAAACAGAGCGTTAACAAAGCTAATTAAATCAAATGAAAGTCAAATGCATTCTACACAAAGCTAAACGAATCAAATGAAAGTCAAACACATTCAAAGAAAGCTAATTGAATCAAATGAAATTCAAACACATTCAAACAAAGCTTTTTGAATCAAATAAAAGTCAAACACATTCAAACAAAGCTAATTAAATCAAAATGAAAGTCAAACACATTCCAACAAAGCTTTCTGAATCAAAATGAAAGTCAAAATGCATTCAACAAAGCTAATTTAATCAAATGAAAGTCAAATGCATTCTACAAAGCTAATTGAAATCAAATGAAAGTCAAACACATTCAAGAAAAGCTAATTGAATCAAATGAAAGTCAAACACATTCAAACAAATCTTCTAGAATCAAATGAAAGTCAAATGCATTCAATAAAGCTAACTGAATCAAATGAAAGTCAAACACAATTAAACAAAGCTAATTAAATCAAATGAAAGTCAAACACATTCTATATAAGCTAATTGAATCAAAGGAAAGTCAAACACATTCAAACAGAGCTTTTTGAATAAAATGAAAGTCAAATGCATTCATCAAAGCTAATTGATTCGAATGAAAGTCAAACACATTCAAATAAAGCTTTTTCAATCAAATTAAAGTCAAATGCATTCTACAAAGCTAAACGAATCAAATCAAAGTCAAACACATTCAAACAAAGCTAATTAAATCAAATGAAAGTCAAACACATTCAAACAAAGCTTTCTGAATCAAATGAAAGTCAAATACATTTAATAAATCTAATTAAATCAAATGAAAGTCAAATGCATTCTACAAAGCTAAACGAATCAAATGAAAGTCAAACACATTCAAAGAAAGCTAATTGAATCAAATGAAAGTCAAACACATTCAAACAAAGCTTGTTGAATCAAATAAAAGTCAAACACATTCAAACAAAGTTAATTAAATCAAATGAAAGTCAAACACATTCAAACAAAGCTTTCTGAATCAAACGAAAGTCAAGTACATTTACAAAGCTAATTAAATCAAATGAAAGTCAAATGCATTGTAAAAAGCTAATTGAATCAAATGAAATTCAAACACATTCAAAAAAAGCTTCTTGAATCAAATTAAAGTCTAATGCATTCAACAAAGCTAATTGAATCAAATGAGAGGCAAACACATTCTAACAAACCTAATTGAATCCAATGAAAGTCAAACACATTCAAACAAACCTAATTGAATCAAATGAAGTCAAACACATTCAAACAAACCTAATTGAATCGAATGAAAGTCAAACACATTCAAACAAACTTAATTAAATCAAATGGAAGTCAAACACATTCAAACAAGCTTTTTGAATCAAATGAAAGTCAAATGCATTCTATAAAGCTAATTGAATCAAATGAAAGTCAAACACATTCAAATAAAGCTTTCTGAATCAAATGAAAGTCAATTGCGTTCAACAAAGCTAATTAAATCAAATGAAAGTCAAATGCGTTCTACAAAGTTAAACGAATCAAATGAAAGTCAAACACATTCAAACAAACCTAATTGAATCAAATGAAAGTCAAACACATTCAAACAAAGCTTTTTGAATCAAATAAAAGTCAAACACTTTCAAACTAAGCTAATTAAATCAAATGAAAGTCAAACACATTCATACAAAGCTTTCTGAATCAAATGAAAGTCAAATGTATCAACAAAGCTAATTTAATCAAATGAAAGTCAAATGCATTCTACAAAGCTAATTGAATCAAATGAAAGTCAAACACGTTCAAGCAAAGCTTTGAATCAAATGAAAGTCAAACATTCAAACACATCTTCTTGAATCAAATGAAAGTCAAATACATTCAATAAAGCTAATTGAATCAAATGAAAGTCAAACACATTCAAACAGAGCTTTTTTAATCAAATGAAAGTCAAATGCATTTATCAAAGCTAATTGAATCGAATGAAAGTCAAACACATTCAAACAAACCTAATTGAATCCAATGAAAGTCAAACACATTTAAAAAAAAATTGAATCAAATGAATGTCAAACACAATCAAACAAAGCTTTTTGAATCAAATGAAAATCAAATGCGTTCATCAAAGCTAATTGAATCGAATGAAAGTCAAACACATTCAAACAAACCAAATTGAATCCAATAAAAGTCAAACACATTCAAACAAACCTAATTAAATTAAATGAAAGACAAATCATTCAAATAGAGCTTTTTGAATCAAATGAAAGTCAAATGCATTCTATAAAGCTAATTGAATCAAATGAAAGTCAACACATTCAAACTAACCTAATTGAATCCAATGAAAGACAAACACATTCAAACAAACCTAATTGAATCAAATGAAAGTCAAACACATTCAAACAGAGCGTTAACAAAGCTAATTAAATCAAATGAAAGTCAAATGCATTCTACAAAGCTAAACGAATCAAATGAAAGTCAAACACATTCAAAGAAAGCTAATTGAATCAAATGAAATTCAAACACATTCAAACAAAGCTTTTTGAATCAAATAAAAGTCAAACACATTCAAACAAAGCTAATTAAATCAAATGAAAGTCAAACACATTCCAACAAAGCTTTCTGAATCAAATGAAATCAAATGCATTCAACAAAGCTAATTTAATCAAATGAAAGTCAAATGCATTCTACAAAGCTAATTGAATCAAATGAAAGTCAAACACATTCAAGAAAAGCTAATTGAATCAAATGAAAGTCAAAACATTCAAACAAATCTTCTTGAATCAAATGAAAGTCAAATGCATTCAATAAAGCTAACTGAATCAAATGAAAGTCAAACACAATTAACAAAGCTAATTAAATAAAATGAAAGTCAAACACATTCTATATAAGCTAATTGAATCAAAGGAAAGTCAAACACATTCAAACAAAGCTTTTTGAATAAAATGAAAGTCAATGCATTCATCAAAGCTAATTGATTCGAATGAAAGTCAAACACATTCAAATAAAGCTTTTTCAATCAAATTAAAGTCAAATGCATTCTACAAAGCTAAACGAATCAAATCAAAGTCAAACACATTCAAACAAAGCTAATTAAATCAAATGAAAGTCAAACACATTCAAACAAAGCTTTCTGAATCAAATGAAAGTCAAATACATTCAAATGAAAGTCAAACACATTAAAACAAAGCTTTCTGAATCAAACGAAAGTCAAGTACATTTAACAAAGCTAATTAAATCAAATGAAAGTCAAATGCATTGTAAAAAGCTAATTGAATCAAATGAAATTCAAACACATTCAAAAAAAGCTTCTTGAATCAAATTAAAGTCTAATCATTCAACAAAGCTAATTGAATCAAAGAGGCAAACACATTCTAACAAACCTAATTGAATCAATGAAAGTCAAACACATTCAAACAAACCTAATTGAATCAAATGAAAGTCAAACACATTCAAACAAAGAATCGAATGAAAGTCAAACACATTCAAACAAACTTAATTAAATCAAATGGAAGTCAAACACATTCAAACAGAGCTTTTTGAATCAAATGAAAGTCAAATGCATTCTATAAAGCTAATTGAATCAATGAAAGTCAAACACATTCAAATAAAGCTTTCTGAATCAAATGAAAGTCAATTGCGTTCAACAAAGCTAATTAAATCAAATGAAAGTCAAATGCGTTCTACAAAGTTAAACGAATCAAATGAAAGTCAAACACATTCAAACAAACCTAATTGAATCAAATGAAAGTCAAACATTCAAACAAAGCTTTTAATCAAATAAAAGTCAAACACTTTCAAACTAAGCAAATTAAATCAAATGAAAGTCAAACACATTCATAAAAGCTTTCTGAATCAAATGAAAGTCAAATGTATCAACAAAGCTAATTTAATCAAATGAAAGTCAAATGCATTCTACAAAGCTAATTGAATCAAATGAAAGTCAAACACGTTCAAGCAAAGCTAATTGAATCAAATGAAAGTCAAACACATTCAAACACATCTTCTTGAATCAAATGAAAGTCAAATACATTCAATAAAGCTAATTGAATCAAATGAAAGTCAAACACATTCAAACAGAGCTTTTTTAATCAAATGAAAGTCAAATGCATTATCAAAGCTAATTGAATCGAATGAAAGTCAAACACATTCAAACAAACCTAATTGAATCCAATGAACGTCAAACACATTTAAAAAAACCTAATTGAATCAAATGAATGTCAAACACAATCAAACAAAGCTTTTTGAATCAAATGAAAATCAAATGCGTTCATCAAAGCTAATTGAATCGAATGAAAGTCAAACACATTCAAACAAACCAAATTGAATCCAATAAAAGTCAAACACATTCAAACAAACCTAATTAAATAAATGAAAGACAAATCATTCAAATAGAGCTTTTTTGAATCAAATGAAAGTCAAATGCATTCTATAAAGCTAATTGAATCAAATGAAAGTCAACACATTCAAACTAACCTAATTGAATCCAATGAAAGACAAACACATTCAAACAAACCTAATTGAATCAAATGAAAGTCAAACACATTCAAACAGAGCGTTAACAAAGCTAATTAAATCAAATGAAAGTCAAATGCATTCTACAAAGCTAAACGAATCAAATGAAAGTCAACACATTCAAAGAAAGCTAATTGAATCAAATGAAATTCAAACACATTCAAACAAAGCTTTTTGAATCAAATAAAAGTCAAACACATTCAAACAAAGCTAATTAAATCAAATGAAAGTCAAACACATTCCAACAAAGCTTTCTGAATCAAATGAAAGTCAAATGCATTCAACAAAGCTAATTTAATCAAATGAAAGTCAAATGCATTCTACAAAGCTAATTGAATCAAATGAAAGTCAAACACATTCAAGAAAAGCTAATTGAATCAAATGAAAGTCAACACATTCAAACAAATCTTCTAGAATCAAATGAAAGTCAAATGCATTCAATAAAGCTAACTGAATCAAATGAAAGTCAAACACAATTAAACAAACTAATTAAATAAAATGAAAGTCAAACACATTCTATATAAGCTAATTGAATCAAAGGAAAGTCAAACACATTCAAACAGAGCTTTTTGAATAAAATGAAAGTCAAATGCATTCATCAAAGCTAATTGATTCGAATGAAAGTCAAACACATTCAATAAAGCTTTTTCAATCAAATTAAAGTCAAATGCATTCTACAAAGCTAAACGAATCAAATCAAAGTCAAACACATTCAAACAAAGCTAATTAAATCAAATGAAAGTCAAACACATTCAAACAAAGCTTTCTGAATCAAATGAAAGTCAAACATTTAATAATCTAATTAAATCAAATGAAAGTCAAATGCATTCTACAAAGCTAAGAATCAAATGAAAGTCAAACACATTCAAAGAAAGCTAATTGAATCAAATGAAAGTCAAACACATTCAAACAAAGCTTGTTGAATCAAATAAAAGTCAAACACATTCAAACAAAGTTAATTAAATCAAATGAAAGTCAAACACATTCAAACAAAGCTTTCTGAATCAAACGAAAGTCAAGTACATTTAACAAAGCTAATTAAATCAAATGAAAGTCAAATGCATTGTAAAAAGCTAATTGAATCAAATGAAATTCAAACACATTCAAAAAAGCTTCTTGAATCAAATTAAAGTCTAATGCATTCAACAAAGCTAATTGAATCAAATGAGAGGCAAACACATTCTAACAAACCTAATTGAATCCAATGAAAGTCAAACACATTCAAACAAACCTAATTGAATCAAATGAAGTCAAACACATTCAAACAAACCTAATTGAATCGAATGAAAGTCAAACACATTCAAACAAACTTAATTAAATCAAATGGAAGTCAAACATTCAAAGCTTTTTGAATCAAATGAAAGTCAAATGCATTCTATAAAGCTAATTAAATCAAATGAAAGTCAAACACATTCAAATAAAGCTTTCTGAATCAAATGAAAGTCAATTGCGTTCAACAAAGCTAATTAAATCAAATGAAAGTCAAATGCGTTCTACAAAGTTAAACGAATCAAATGAAAGTCAAACACATTCAAACAAACCTAATTGAATCAAATGAAAGTCAAACACATTCAAACAAAGCTTTTTGAATCAAATAAAAGTCAAACACTTTCAAACTAAGCTAATTAAATCAAATGAAAGTCAAACATTCATACAAAGCTTTCTGAATCAAATGAAAGTCAAATGTATTCAACAAAGCTAATTTAATCAAATGAAAGTCAAATGCATTCTACAAAGCTAATTGAATCAAATGAAAGTCAAACACGTTCAAGCAAAGCTAATTGATCAAATGAACACATTCAAATCTTTGAATCAAATGAAAGTCAAATACATTCAATAAAGCTAATTGAATCAAATGAAAGTCAAACACATTCAAACAGAGCTTTTTTAATCAAATGAAAGTCAAATGCATTATCAAAGCTAATTGAATCGAATGAAAGTCAAACACATTCAACAAACCTAATTGAATCCAATGAACGTCAAACACATTTAAAAAAACCTAATTGAATCAAATGAATGTCAAACACAATCAAACAAAGCTTTTTGAATCAAATGAAAATCAAATGCGTTCATCAAAGCTAATTGAATCGAATGAAAGTCAAACATTCAAACAAACCAAATTGAATCCAATAAAAGTCAAACACATTCAAACAAACCTAATTAAATAAATGAAAGACAAAATCATTCAAATAGAGCTTTTTGAATCAAATGAAAGTCAAATGCATTCTATAAAGCTAATTGAATCAAATGAAAGTCAACACATTCAAACTAACCTAATTGAATCCAATGAAAGACAAACACATTCAAACAAACCTAATTGAATCAAATGAAAGTCAAACACATTCAAACAGAGCGTTAACAAAGCTAATTAAATCAAATGAAAGTCAAATGCATTCTACAAGCTAAACGAATCAAATGAAAGTCAAACACATTCAAATGAATCAATGAACAAACACATTCAAACAAAGCTTTTTGAATCAAATAAAGTCAAACACATTCAAACAAAGCTAATTAAATCAAATGAAAGTCAAACACATTCAACAAAGCTTTCTGAATCAAATGAAAGTCAAATGCATTCAACAAAGCTAATTTAATCAAATGAAAGTCAAATGCATTCTACAAAGCTAATTGAATCAAATGAAAGTCAACACATTCAAGAAAAGCTAATTGAATCAAATGAAAGTCAAACACATTCAAACAAATCTTCTAGAATCAAATGAAAGTCAAATGCATTCAATAAAGCTAACTGAATCAAATGAAAGTCAAACACAATTAAACAAATAATTAAATAAAATGAAAGTCAAACACATTCTATATAAGCTAATTGAATCAAAGGAAAGTCAAACACATTCAAACAGAGCTTTTTGAATAAAATGAAAGTCAAATGCATTCATCAAAGCTAATTGATTCGAATGAAAGTCAAACACATTCAAATAAAGCTTTTTCAATCAAATAAAGTCAAATGCATTCTAAAGCTAAACGAATCAAATCAAAGTCAAACACATTTAATTGAATCAAATGAAGTCAAACACATTCAAACACAAATAAAAGTCAAACACATTCAAACAAAGTTAATTAAATCAAATGAAAGTCAAACACATTCAAACAAAGCTTTCTGAATCAAACGAAAGTCAAGTACATTTAACAAAGCTAATTAAATCAAATGAAAGTCAAATGCATTGTAAAAAGCTAATTGAATCAAATGAAATTCAAACACATTCAAAAAAATCAAATTAAAGTCTAATGCATTCAACAAAGCTAATTGAATCAAATGAGAGGCAAACACATTCTAACAAACCTAATTGAATCCAATGAAAGTCACATTCAATAATTGAATCAAACAAACACATTCAAACAAACCTAATTGAATCGAATGAAAGTCAAACACATTCAAACAAACTTAATTAAATCAAATGAAGTCAAACACATTCAATTTTTGAATCAAATGAAAGTCAAATGCATTCTATAAAGCTAATTGAATCAAATGAAAGTCAAACACATTCAAATAAAGCTTTCTGAATCAAATGAAAGTCAATTGCGTTCAACAAAGCTAATTAAATCAAATGAAAGTCAAATGCGTTCTACAAAGTTAAACGAATCAAATGAAAGTCAAACACATTCAACAAACCTAATTGAATCAAATGAAAGTCAAACACATTCAAACAAAGCTTTTTGAATCAAATAAAAGTCAAACACTTTCAAACTAAGCTAATTAAATCAAATGAAAGTCAAACACATTCATACAAAGCTTTCTGAATCAAATGAAAGTCAAATGTATTCAACAAAGCTAATTTAATCAAATGAAAGTCAAATGCATTCTACAAAGCTAATTGAATCAAATGAAAGTCAAACACGTTCAAGCAAAGCTAATTGAATCAAATGAAAGTCAAACACATTCAAACACATTCTTGAATCAAATAAAGTCAAATACATTCAATAAAGCTAATTGAATCAAATGAAAGTCAAACACATTCAAACAGAGCTTTTTTAATCAAATGAAAGTCAAATGCATTTATCAAAGCTAATTGAATCGATGAAAGTCAAACACATTCAAAACCTAATTGAATCCAATGAACGTCAAACACATTTAAAATAATTGAATCAAATGAATGTCAAACACAATCAAACAAAGCTTTTTGAATCAAATGAAAATCAAATGCGTTCATCAAAGCTAATTGAATCGAATGAAAGTCAAACACATTCAAACAAACCAAATTGAATCCAATAAAAGTCAAACACATTCAAACAAACCTAATTAAATTAAATGAAAGACAAAATCATTCAAATAGAGCTTTTTGAATCAAATGAAAGTCAAATGCATTCTATAAAGCTAATTGAATCAAATGAAAGTCAACACATTCAAACTAACCTAATTGAATCCAATGAAAGACAAACACATTCAAACAAACCTAATTGAATCAAATGAAAGTCAAACACATTCAAACAAGCGTTAACAAAGCTAATTAAATCAAATAAAAGTCAAATGCATTCTACAAAGCTAAACGAATCAAATGAAAGTCAAACACATTCAAAAGCTAATTGAATCAAATGAAATCAAACACATTCAAACAAAGCTTTTTGAATCAAATAAAAGTCAAACACATTCAAACAAAGCTAATTAAATCAAATGAAAGTCAAACACATTCCAACAAAGCTTTCTGAATCAAATGAAAGTCAAATGCATTCAACAAAGCTAATTTAATCAAATGAAAGTCAAATGCATTCTACAAAGCTAATTGAATCAAATGAA